>NW_021940682.1:18682007-18683227 GCF_001715985.3 Manacus vitellinus
TTCCCGTCTCGTATGCATGCCTATCCCGGGAATGGTGTAGTCAGCCCGTATCTGAATTATTTATAGACTCGTGCCAGCTGGTTTTTTTTGTTGGTTTTTTTTTTAATTTATTTTTTTTTTTTTAATTCCGCTGGTGTGCACTGTTGGGAAATGCGTTTTGTCTCCCTTCTTTCTCAATATATTAATGTCTTTGTTGGGGAGCGGTTTTTATCCCCTTCAGATCCCTCTAATACAAAATTGATGCTTATTTTTCCCTTCAGGAAGGGGACGCTTTGAGGATAATCATGCTTCACAGAAGAACGGCACCGACCTCCAGTTGCATTAAACACAACCTCTTTCAATAGGGCTCCAGGAAAAAAAAAAGAATTATAAGAATAATCATTAAAAAGGCGAAAGGAATGCTTACTCTGGAACCTGCATTTGATGATCCTCACCAGTCGTGCTGAATATCCTCTGTAGTGATTCTCTCCAGCTTTTGAATTTGCACCGCTTCAAGACGCAAGATTGCCACAAAGAAACCTCTATTTTTTTTACAGCCAAGTAGGATTGTTTTTTAGCTCATTCCCCCACATTTGCCCCCCGACCCTTATTCTTCTTATGTGGATATGCAAGCAAGAAGAGGAGACTGGACATTCCCAACATGCTCTCTCCCTTGATCTGTCCGTCTAGAGGTTCTGCTTCTACAAACCAAGGTAGGGAAATACCTGTTTCTGTGGTTTTGCTGGCAGCTCATTTTGGTTTGCCCAGGGAAGATCACTCACAGTAGAACAAAAGGTTTAGAGATGCTGCTTTTAGAAGCAGACACGGGGGGAAAATAAAATAACATTCACCAGACATGTTGATTCTCTCTTGGCTCATCAAATAGGACGTGAAGAGAAGGCGAGAGGGATGCTTTTGAGTTACATACCGCGTCGTGAATCGGGGAAAAGTCCCTTGTGATTTTTTTTGGGGGGGGGGGGGGGGTGGGCAGGTGGGGTCGAGAGAGACACGGGAGGAGGAACGCGGCTTTGGAAAGGGGTGAAAAGGAAAATAATTCCCATCCATCCACCCGCAAATTGCCTCCTTCTTTTCGCTGGTCCAGCGGCTTCTTGCCATGGTTTGATGTGAAAACAGAGCTCATTAGGAACAACAGGACGTAGAAACCTGCTTGTTGCCGAGGAGGGTGGTGCATTACTTAGAACCCACGCCGGCCTCTCGATCGTGAGCGGCCTAACGCGGGG